>NC_088908.1:1892558-1910058 GCF_037157495.1 Lathamus discolor
GCCTGCTTCAGCAGCAACCATAAATACCTGTCAGCAACCACACTTTTGCATTAACCCTTTCTTGCCTGAAATGTTAAGCCATTACCTGTTAAAAACTTTTACATGGACACGATAACAAAAAAAAATACATAGAACACCATCTGCCCTCATCACACACACATACGCATGGGATCCCACAAGCACACTCCACACAACTACAATATTTGAAACACAAAATGCAGACAATCATTACTCCCACTACACAGTCCCACGTACAGTACGTGGCACAAGGACTCTGTGAAGACTATCAGGAAACCAGCTCCAACAAGCATCATCGCAGTGTCAGGTGGCAGGCTCAGCCCTAGCGAGCATCCCTGCAGAGGCTCTGCCTCCCTCACATCGTATGAGGTTTGGGCTTTTATAATGATCAAAATGCACACTCATTCTGACACAGGTGGCCAGCCTACGCCAGAAAATGTGGCCAGCAATATCTATAAAGGTTTCCAAGCGTCAATAGAATTATAGGCATATTTGCCAACTTCTAGTACATGAGTATCACAGAGAGACCGTCTCAAATGAGTTGCATATGGGACCCCAAGTCCACGGTCCGCCACAGTCCGCCACAGTCCTCCCGATACCCCTGATAAGGGCATACAAGAGACCTTCCCACCACGGGTCTTGACCCAGCACATATATCACAGGGAAAGCACACAATACATCTGCATCCCCCACCCATCTCGCTTCTCCCTTTACAGCTGCCCATTTATCATGAGGATCTGGGGGATATAAATCAGGCTTCTTTTCCGGCTCCATGTCAAAAGGACCATCCAGGTCTGCATCAGAATTAACAGGCGTCAGAACTTCAGAAGCAGCAACAGCAGCCTGATGAGCACGCACAGGCTCCTTCTTGGGGTCAATAGGGCCCGGGTCAAAAAGAGTGTCTTCATCTCTGTCCTCAGTCTTTGCAGCCGCGGCGGCAACTGGCAGAGGTTCAGGGGTGGCCAGGGGTGGGGGGGGGGGGACACTGGGTACCACGATCTCACTTTTTGACTTTAACATCTCTAAAATAGTTCTTCAAATGACTAACAAAAGTTTCAGTGTCACCGCCTTTTGTGGCTGCTTCCCACAACTTAATTCTTGCACCATTCCACAAAGAGACCTCAGATACGGTAGACTCAACAGCCTCTGGATAATGCGTCTTCGACCATTTCAACATTAAATTTAAGTCTGTCTCTTTAATACCGCACTTTTCTAAAAAGCAATTTAATAAATTTAGGGCAGCTTGCCTCTCCATACCCCCTTTTAAGGTGCTTGCTCTTAGTTGCCCTATTAGGCTTCGGCTGCTCCTCCTCCTTGGTGCAACGCTGTCGATACAGCCACTGCAAGTCCGGCGGCGCCCAGATCCCATCTATACGGTCGTCCTTTGGCGCGATACGCCGCTTTGACCCTCCGGGGCAAAATTGGAGCCAAGTGCCAGTTTTCACTTCCGTGGAGTTGTTACCATCCAAGACGAAGACAAGTATCACGTCGGGGTCAACATTTGTCGTGAAAGGAAGACTTGGACGACTCAATATGAGTTAACAGCAAGCTTCATTTATTGGGCTTATACCTTCGGTTAATATAACAGTAAATATGCAAATACTCGGCACTTGATTGGTTCTGGCACAAATAAGGTATTGGGTAAGCTCTACATTTTTGCAGCTACACCGTGCACCGCCCCACCATCCTCTATTTCATGCACTTATCGCTTAGTGTCCTTGGCAGTGATTGGTCATAGCATGTTGCTGTTTGCCGGTGTCCTTCAGTTCCTCATTATCTGGCGTGAGAAGTCTGCACCATGTTCTACACAGATGTCTTGTTTCAGCTTGTTGATGGGAACGTGACCTTTTTTGACAAGCCAATCCCACACAGGTAGGAAGGAAAGAAGGAAAGATGGAAGGAAGTAAGGAACAAGCGAAGGAAGGAAGATAGGAAGGAAGGAAGACAGGAAGGAAGGAAGGAATAAGGAAGTCAGAAAGGAAGGAAGGAAGGAAGGAAGGAAGGAAGGAAGGAAGGAAGGAAGGAAGGAAGGAAGGAATAGGGAAGTCAGGAAGGAAGGCAGGAAGGAAGTAACCGTAGGTAGTCCAGCATGGCAGACTGACGCTCATAGAAGGAAGAAAGGAAGGAAGGAAGTTCAGAAGGAAGAAAGGAAGGAAGGAAGGCAGGAAGGAAAGAAGGAAGATAAGAAGGAAGGAAGGAAGGGAGGAAGGAAGGAAGGTCAGACATGGAACACTGGCTGTCAGAGAAGGAAGAATGGAAGGAAGAAAGGATGGAGGGAGGGAAGGAAGGAAGGTAGGTCTGGCATGGCAGACTGGCTGTCAGAGAAAGAAGGAAGGAAGGAAGGAAGATAGGAAAGAAGGAAGGAAGGAAGGGAAGTAGGAAGGGAGGATGGAAGGAAGGGAGGAAGATAGGAATGAAGGAAGGAAGGAAGGAAGGGAGGAAGGAAGGAAGGAAGGAAGTTAAGGAACAAAGGAAGGAAGGAAGGAAGATAGGAAGGAAGGAAGGAAGGAAGATAGGAAGGGAGGAAAGAAGGAAGGAAGGAAGGAAGGGGAATGATAGGAAGGAATAAAGAAAGGAAGGAAAGAAAGGAAGGACTGTAGGTCTGGCATGGAAGACTGGCAGACAGACAAGGAAGGAACGACGGAAGGAGGGAAGGAAAGAAGGAAAGGAAAGAAAGAAGGCATGGCATGGCACACTGGCAGTCAGAGAAGGAAGGAAGGAAAGAAGGAAGGAAGGATGGAAGGAAGGAAGACAGGAAGGAATGAAAGAAGCAAGGAAGGAAGATAGGAAGGAAGGAAGGAAGGAAGGAAGGAAGGAAGGAAGAAAGGAAGGAAGGAAGGAAGGAAGGAAAGAAGGTCGGGCATGGTAGACTGGCAGTCAGAGAAGGAAGGAAGGAAGACAGGAAGGAAGGAAGGAAGGAAGCAAGGAAGGAAGATAGGAAAGAAGAAAGTTAAGGAAGAAAGGAAGGAAGGAAGGAAGGATGGAAGGAAGGAAGGAAGGAAGGAAGGAAGGAAGGAAAGAAGGTCGGGCATGGTAGACTGGCAGTCAGAGAAGGAAGGAAGGAAGACAGGAAGGAAGGAAGGAAGGAAGGAAGCTAGGAAGGAAGATAGGAAAGAAGAAAGTTAAGGAAGAAAGGAAGGAAGGAAGGAAGGATGGAAGGAAGGAAGGAAGGAAGGAAGGAAGGAAGATGGGAAAAAGGAAGGAAGGAAGACAGACACAAAGGAAGGAAGAAAGGATGGAATGAGGAAGTCAGGAAGGAAAGAAGGAAGGAAGGAAGTTCCAGCATAGCAGAGTGGAAGGCAGAGTGGAAAGAAGGAAGGAAGGAAGGAAGGAAGGAGGACAGGTTTGGTATGGCCGACTGGGAGAAATGGAAGGATGGAAGGAAGCAAGGAAGGAATATAGGAAGGAAGGAAGGAATATAGGAAGTAATGAAGGAAGATAGGAAGGAAGGAAGGGAGGAAGAAAGGACGGAAGATTGGAAGGTATGTAGGAAGGAAGGAAATAAAGGAAGGAATGTAGGTCTGGCATGGAACATTGGCAGTCAGAGAAGAAAGGAACGAAAGAAAGAAGGAAGAAAGGAAAGAAGGAAAGAAAGAAGAAAGGAAAGAGGAACGAACGAACGAAAGAAGATAGGAAGGAAGGAAGACAGGAAGGAAGCAAGGAAGGAAGGAAGCAAGGAAGGAAGATAGGAAAGAAGAAAGTTAAGGAAGAAAGGAAGGAAGGAAGGAAGGATGGAAGGAAGGAAGGAAGGAAGGAAGGAAGGAAGGAAGATGGGAAAAAGGAAGGAAGGAAGACAGACACAAAGGAAGGAAGAAAGGATGGAATGAGGAAGTCAGGAAGGAAAGAAGGAAGGAAGGAAGTTCCAGCATAGCAGAGTGGAAGGCAGAGTGGAAAGAAGGAAGGAAGGAAGGAAGGAGGACAGGTTTGGTATGGCCGACTGGGAGAAATGGAAGGATGGAAGGAAGCAAGGAAGGAATATAGGAAGGAAGGAAGGAATATAGGAAGTAATGAAGGAAGATAGGAAGGAAGGAAGGGAGGAAGAAAGGACGGAAGATAGGAAAGAAGGAAGGAACGAAGGAAGGAAGGAATAAGGAAGTCAGGAAGGAAAGCAGGAAGGAAGTAAGCGTAGGTAGTCCAGCACGGCAGACTGACACTCATAGAAGGAAGAAAGTAAGGAAGGAAGGAAGACAGGAAGGAAGAAAGGAAGGGAGGAAGGAAGGAAGGGAGGAAGCAAGGAAGGCCTGGCATGGAAGACTGGCCGTCAGAGAAGGAAGAATGGAATGAAGGAAGGAAGGAAGGAGGGAAGGAAGGAAGATAGGCCCAGCATGGCAGACTGGCTGTCAGAGAAGGAATTAAGGAAAAAAGGAAGGGAGGGAGGGAGGGAGGGAGAGAGGGAGGGAGGAAGGAAGGAAGGAAGGAAGGAGGGAAGGAAGGAAGGAAGGAAGGAAGGAAGGAAGGAAGGAAGGAAGGAAGGAAGGAAGGGAGGGAGAAAGGAAGGAACGAAGGAAGGAAGGAATAATGAAGACAGGAAGGAAAGAAGGAAGGAAGGAAGTCCCGGAAAGGCAGAGTGGCAGGCAGAGTGGAAAGAAGGAAGGAAGGAAGGAAGGAGGATAGGCTCGGTATGCAGACTGTGAGTCAGAGAAGGAAGAAAGGAAGAAAGGAAGGAAGGAAGGAAGGAAGGAAAGGAGGAAAGAAGGAAGGAAGGAAAGAAGGAAGTAAGATCCGGTATGGCAGACTGGCAGTCAGAGAAGAAGGAAGGAAGGTAGGAAAGAAGGAAGGAAGAAAGGAAGGAAGGGAAAAAGGAAGGAAGGAAGGAAGGAGGGAAGGTGGGAAGATAGGTCCGGCATGGCACATTGGCTGTTATGGAAGGAAGGAAGGAAGGAAGGAAGGAAGGAAGGAAGGAAGGAAGGAAGGAAGGAAGGAAGGCAGGAAGGAAAGAAGGAAGATAAGAAGGAAGGAAGGAAGGGAGGAAGGAAGGAAGGTCGGACATGGAACACTGGCTGTCAGAGAAGGAAGAATGGAAGGAAGAAAGGATGGAGGGAGGGAAGGAAGGAAGGTAGGTCTGGCATGGCAGACTGGCTGTCAGAGAAAGAAGGAAGGAAGGAAGGAAGATAGGAAAGAAGGAAGGAAGGAAGGGAAGTAGGAAGGGAGGATGGAAGGAAGGGAGGAAGATAGGAATGAAGGAAGGAAGGAAGGAAGGGAGGAAGGAAGGAAGGAAGGAAGTTAAGGAACAAAGGAAGGAAGGAAGGAAGATAGGAAGGAAGGAAGGAAGATAGGAAGGGAGGAAAGAAGGAAGGAAGGAAGGAAGGGGAATGATAGGAAGGAATAAAGAAAGGAAGGAAAGAAAGGAAGGACTGTAGGTCTGGCATGGAAGACTGGCAGACAGACAAGGAAGGAACGACGGAAGGAGGGAAGGAAAGAAGGGAAGGAAAGAAAGAAGGCATGGCATGGCACACTGGCAGTCAGAGAAGGAAGGAAGGAAAGAAGGAAGGAAGGATGGAAGGAAGGAAGACAGGAAGGAATGAAAGAAGCAAGGAAGGAAGATAGGAAGGAAGGAAGGAAGGAAGGAAGGAAGGAAGAAAGGAAGGAAGGAAGGAAGGAAGGAAAGAAGGTCGGGCATGGTAGACTGGCAGTCAGAGAAGGAAGGAAGGAAGACAGGAAGGAAGGAAGCAAGGAAGGAAGATAGGAAAGAAGAAAGTTAAGGAAGAAAGGAAGGAAGGAAGGAAGGAAGGAAGGAAGATGGGAAAAAGGAAGGAAGGAAGACAGACACAAAGGAAGGAAGAAAGGATGGAATGAGGAAATCAGGAAGGAAAGAAGGAAGGAAGGAAGTTCCAGCATAGCAGAGTGGAAGGCAGAGTGGAAAGAAGGAAGGAAGGAAGGAAGGAAGGAGGACAGGTTTGGTATGGCCGACTGGGAGAAATGGAAGGATGGAAGGAAGCAAGGAAGGAATATAGGAAGGAAGGAAGGAATATAGGAAGTAATGAAGGAAGATAGGAAGGAAGGAAGGGAGGAAGAAAGGACGGAAGATAGGAAGGTATGTAGGAAGGAAGGAAATAAAGGAAGGAATGTAGGTCTGGCATGGAACATTGGCAGTCAGAGAAGAAAGGAACGAAAGAAAGAAGGAAGAAAGGAAAGAAGGAAAGAAAGAAGAAAGGAAAGAGGAACGAACGAACGAAAGAAGATAGGAAGGAAGGAAGACAGGAAGGAAGGAAGGAAGGAAGGAAGCAAGGAAGGAAGATAGGAAAGAAGAAAGTTAAGGAAGAAAGGAAGGAAGGAAGGAAGGATGGAAGGAAGGAAGGAAGGAAGGAAGGAAGGAAGATGGGAAAAAGGAAGGAAGGAAGACAGACACATAGGAAGGAAGAAAGGATGGAATGAGGAAGTCAGGAAGGAAAGAAGGAAAGAAGGAAGTTCCAGCATAGCAGAGTGGAAGGCAGAGTGGAAAGAAGGAAGGAAGGAAGGAAGGAAGGAGGACAGGTTTGGTATGGCCGACTGGGAGAAATGGAAGGATGGAAGGAAGCAAGGAAGGAATATAGGAAGGAAGGAAGGAATATAGGAAGTAATGAAGGAAGATAGGAAGGAAGGAAGGGAGGAAGAAAGGACGGAAGATAGGAAAGAAGGAAGGAACGAAGGAAGGAAGGAATAAGGAAGTCAGGAAGGAAAGCAGGAAGGAAGTAAGCGTAGGTAGTCCAGCACGGCAGACTGACACTCATAGAAGGAAGAAAGTAAGGAAGGAAGGAAGACAGGAAGGAAGAAAGGAAGGGAGGAAGGAAGGAAGGGAGGAAGCAAGGAAGGCCTGGCATGGAAGACTGGCCGTCAGAGAAGGAAGAATGGAATGAAGGAAGGAAGGAAGGAGGGAAGGAAGGAAGATAGGCCCGGCATGGCAGACTGGCTGTCAGAGAAGGAATTAAGGAAAAAAGGAAGGGAGGGAGGGAGGGAGGGAGAGAGGGAGGGAGGAAGGAAGGAAGGAAGGAAGGAGGGAAGGAAGGAAGGAAGGAAGGAAGGAAGGAAGGAAGGAAGGAAGGAAGGGAGGGAGAAAGGAAGGAACGAAGGAAGGAAGGAATAATGAAGACAGGAAGGAAAGAAGGAAGGAAGGAAGTCCCGGAAAGGCAGAGTGGCAGGCAGAGTGGAAAGAAGGAAGGAAGGAAGGAAGGAGGATAGGCTCGGTATGCAGACTGTGAGTCAGAGAAGGAAGAAAGGAAGAAAGGAAGGAAGGAAGGAAGGAAGGAAAGGAGGAAAGAAGGAAGGAAGGAAAGAAGGAAGTAAGATCCGGTATGGCAGACTGGCAGTCAGAGAGGAAGGAAGGAAGGTAGGAAAGAAGGAAGGAAGAAAGGAAGGAAGGGAAAAAGGAAGGAAGGAAGGAAGGAGGGAAGGTGGGAAGATAGGTCCGGCATGGCACATTGGCTGTTATAGAAGGAAGGAAGGAAGGAAGGAAGGAAGGAAGGAAGGAAGGAAGGAAGGAAGGAAGGAAGGAAGGAAGGAAGGAAGGAAGGAAGGAAGGAAGGAAGGAAGGAAAAAAGATCTGGCATAGGAAAGAAGGAAGTTAGGGAGGGAGAAAGGAAGGAAGCAAGGAAGGTAAGAAAGAAGGAAGGAAGGGAGGAAGAAAGGAAGGAAGCAAGGAAGGTACGAAAGAAGGAAGGAAGGGAGGGAGAAAGGAAGGAAGTATGGAAGGAAAGAAGGAAGGAAGATAGGAAAGTGGTAAGGAAGGGAGGGAGAAAGGAAGGAAGGAAGGAAGGAAGGAAGGAAGGAAGGAAGGAATTAGGAAGACAGGAAGGAAAGAAGGAAGGAAGGAAGTTCCAGCATGGCAGAGTGGCATTCAGAGTGGAAAGAAGGAAGGAAGGAAGGAAGGAGGATAGATTCGGAATGCAGACTGGGAGTCAGTGAAGGAAGAAAGGAAGAAAGGAAGGAAGGAAGGAAAGAAGGAAAGAAGGAAGGAAGGAAGGAAAAAAGATCTGGCATGGCAGACTGGCAGTCAGAGAGGAAGGAAGGAAGGAGGGAAGATTGGAAAGAAGGAAGGAAGGAAGGAAGATAGGTAAGAAGGAAGGAAGGAATTAATTTTCAGAATGGCAGAGTGGAATGCAGAGTGGAAAGAAGGAAGGAGGGAAGGAAGGAAGGAGGACAGGTTCGCTATGCAGACTGAGAGACAGAGAAGGAAGAAAGGAAGAAAGGAAGGAAGGAAGGAAAGAAGAAGGAAGGAAAGAAGGAAAGAAGGAAGGAAGGAAGGGAGGAATGAAGGAAAGAAGGAAGGAAGGAAGATAAGAAAGACGGAACGGAGGAATGAAGGAAGGAAGGAGGAAAGGAAGGAATATAGGTCCGGCATGGCAGCTTGGCTGTCAGAGAAGGAAGGAAGGAAGGAAGGAAGGAAGGAAGATAGGTCCGGCATGGCATACAGGCTGTCAGAGAAGTAATTAAGGAAGGAAGGAAGGAAGGAAACAAGGAAGGTAGGAAAGAAGGAAGGAAGGGAGGGAGAAAGGAAGGAAGGAAGGAAGGAAGGAAGGAATAAGGAAGACAGGAAGGAAAGAAGGAAGGAAGGAAGTTCCAGCAAGGCAGAGTGGCAGGCAGAGTGGAAAGAAGGAAGGAAGGAAGGAGGACAGGTTCGCTATGCAGACTGAGAGACAGAGAAGGAAGAAAGGAAGAAAGGAAGGAAAGAAGGAAAGAAGAAGGAAGGAAAGAAGGAAAGAAGGAAGGAAGGGAGGAATGAAGGAAGGAACGAATAAGGAAGTCAGGAAGGAAGGCAGGAAGGAAGTAAGTGTAGGTAGTCCAGCATGGCAGACTGACACTCATAGAAGGAAGAAAGGAAGGAAGGAAGGAAGACAGGAAGAAAGAGAGGAAGGGAGGAAGGAAGGAAGGAAGGGAGGAAGGAAGGAAGGCCAGGCATGGAAGATTGGCTGTCAGAGAAGGAAGAAAGGAATGAAGGAAGGAAGGAAGGAGGGAAGGAAGGAAGATAGGCCCGGCATGGCAGACTGGCTGTCAGAGAAGGAATTAAGGAAGGAAGGAAGGAAGGAAGGAAGGAAGGAAAGAAGGAAGGAAGGGAGGGAGAAAGGAAGGAAGGAAGGAATAAGGAAGAAAGGAAGGAAGGAAGGAAGGAAGGAAGGAAAGAAGGAAGTTCTGGCATGGCAGAGTGGCAGGCAGAGTGGAAAGAAGGAAGGAAGGAAGGAAGGAGGATAGGCTCGGTATGCAGACTGTGAGTCAGAGAAGGAAGAAAGGAAAAAAGGAAGGAAGGAAGGAAGGAAAGAAGGAAAGAAGGAAGGAAGGAAAGAAGGAAGGAAGATCCGGTATGGCAGGCTGGCAGTAAGAGAGGAAGGAAGGAAGGAGGAAAGGAAGGAATATAGGTCCGGCATGGCAGATTGGCTGTCAGAGAAGGAAGGAAGGAAGGAAGGAAGGAAGGAAAGAAGGAAGGAAGGAAGGAAGGAAAGAAGGAAAGAAGGAAGGTAGGAAAGAAGGAAGGAAGAAAGGAAGGAAGGGAAAAAGGAAGGAAGGAAGGAAGGAGGGAAGGAAGGAAGATAGGTCCAGCACGGCACATTGGCTGTCATAGAAGGAAGGAAAGAAAGAAAGGAAGGTAGGAAGGTAGATAGGAAAGAAGGAAGGTAAGGAGGGAGAAAGGAAGGAAGCAAGGAAGGTAGGAAAGAAGGAAGGAAGGGAGGGAGAAAGGAAGGAAGCTAGGAAGGTGCGAAAAAAGGAAGGAAGGGAGGGAGAAAGGAAGGAAGGATGGAAGGAAGATAGGAAGGAAGGAAGATAGGAAAGTAGGAAGAAAGGGAGGGAGGGAGGGAGGGAGGGAGGGAGGGAGGGAGGGAGGAAGGAAGGAAGGAAGGAAGGAAGGAAGGAAGGAAGGAAGGAGGAAGATAAGAAGGAATAAAGAAAGGAAGGAAAGAAAGGAAGGAATGTAGGACTGGCATGGAAGATTGGCAGTCAGAGAAGGAAGGAACAAAGGAAGGAAGGAAGGAAACAATAAAGGAAGGAAAGAACATAAGGCATGGCAAACTGGCAGTCAGAAAAGGAAGGAAGGAAGGAAGGAAGGAAGGAAGGGAGGAAGGAAGGAAGGGAGGAAGGAAGGAAGGGAGGAAGGAAGGAAGGAAGGAATGAATGAAGGAAGGAAGGAAGGGAGGATTGAAGGAAGGGAGGAAGGAAGGAAGGAATGAAGGAAGGAAGGAAGGAAGGAAGGAAGGAAGGAAGATCCAGCATGGCAGACAGTCAGTCATAGCGGAAGTAAGGAAAAAAGAAGGAAGGAAGGAAGGCAGAAAGGAAGGAAGGAAGGAAGGAAGGAGGGAAGGAAGGGAGGAAGGAAGGAAGGAAGGAAGGAAGGAAGGAATAAGGAAGTGAGGAAGGAAGGAAGGAAGGAAGGAAGGAAGGAAGGATGTTCCTGCATGGCAGCTTGGCAGGCAGAGTGGAAAGAAGGAAGGAAGAAGGATAGATTCGGTATGGTAGACAGGCAGTCAGAGAAGGTAGAAAAGAAGGAAGATAGGAAGGAAGAAAGGAAGGAAGTAAGGAAGACAGGAAGGAAGGAAGGAAGGAATAAGGAAGAAAGGAAGGAAGGAAGGAAGGAAGTTCCTGCATGGCAGACTGGCAGGCATTGTGGAAAGAAGGAAGAAAGGAAGGAAGGAAGATAGGAAGGAAGAAAGGAAGAAAGGAAGGAAGACAGGAAGGAAGAAAGGAAGGAAGATAGGAAGGAAGGAAGAATGGAAGGAAGGAAGAAAGGAAGGAAAGAAGGATGGAAGGAAGGAAGGAAGGAAAGGATGGAATGTAGGTGTGGCATGGAAGACTGGTAATTAGAGAAGGAAGGTAGGAAGGAAGGAAGGAAGGAAGATAGGAAAGAAGGAAGGAAGGGAGGGTGATCCGGCATGGCAGACAGTCCGTCAGAGATGAAGGAAGGAAGGAAGGAAGGAAGGAAGGAAGGAAGGAAGGAAGGAAGGAAGGAAGGAAGGAAAGAAGGAACGAAGTTCCGGCATGGCAAATTGTCAGTCTGAGAAGGAAAGAAGGAAGGAAGGAAGGAAAGTCCGGCATAGCAGTCCGGCAGTAGGGAGGTAGGAATTTCAGGAATGGCAAACTGGCAGGCAGAGTAGGAAGGAAGGAAGGAAGGAAAATATGTTCGGTATTGCAGGCTAGCAGTCAGAGAAGGAAGAAAGAAAGGAAGGAAGGTAGGATGCAAGGAAGCTAGGAAGGAAGGTAGGAAGGAAGATCTGGCATGGTAGACTGGCAATCAGAGAAGGAAGGAAGGAAGGAAAGAACGAAGGAAGGAAGAGAGGAAGGAAGTAAGACAGGAAAAAAGGAAGGAAGCAAGGAAGGAAGGAAGATCCGGCATGGCAGACTGACAGTCAGAGATGATGGAAGGATGGATGGAAAGAAGGTAGGAAGGAAGAAAGGAAGGAAGGAAGAAAGGATGGTAGGTTCGGCATGGCAGACTGGCTGTCAGAGAAGGAATGAAGGAAGGAAGGAAGATAGGAAAGAACGAAGGAAGGAAGGAAGGAAGGAAGGAAGGAAGGGAGAAAGGAAGGAAGGAAGGAAGGAAGGAAGGAAGGAAGGAAGGAAGGAAGGAAGGAAGGAAGATTCGGCATGGAAGACTGTCAGTCATAGCGGAAGTAAGGAAAAAAGAAGGAAGGTAGGAAGTTCCGGCATGACAGAGTGTCAGGCAGAGTGGAAAGAAGGAAGGAAGGAGGATATGTTCCGTATGGCAGACTGGGAGTCAGAGAAGGAAGGAAGAAAGAAAGGAAGGAAGGAAGGAAGGAAGGAAGGAATAAGGAAGTCAGGAAGGAAGGAAGGAGGAAACTTCCGGCATGGCAGACTCGCAGGCAGAGAGGAAAGAAGGAAGGAAGGAAGGAAGGAAGAAGGATAGGTTCTGTATGGCAGACTGGCAGTCAGAGAAAGAAGAAAGGTAGAAAGGTAGGAAGGAAGGATGGAAGGTAGGAAGGAAGGAAGGAAGATAGGAAGGAAGGAAGAATGGAACGAAGGAAGAAGGATAGGTTCTATATGGCAGACTGGCAGTCAGAGATGGAAGAAAGGAAAAAAGGTAGGAATGAAGGATGGAAGGTAGGAAGGAAGGAAGGAAAAAAGATAGGAAGGAAGGAAGAATGGAAGGAAGGAAGAAGGATAGGTTCTGTATGGCAGACTGGCAGTCAGAGAAGGAAGAAAGGAAGAAAGGTAGGAAGGAAGGATGGAAGGTAGGAAGGAAGGAAGGAAGGAAGATAGGAAGGAGGGAAGAATGGAAGGAAGGAAGAAAGGAAGGAAAGAAGGAAGGAAGGAAGGAAAGAAGGAAGGAAGGAAGGAAGGAAGGAAGGAAGGAAGGAAGGAAGGAAGGAAGGAAAGAAAGAAAGGAAGGAAGGAAGGAATGTAGGTGTGGCATGGAAGACTGGCAATCAGAGAAGGAAGGGAGGAAGGAAGGAAGGAAGGAAGGAAGGAAGGAAGGAAGGAAGGAAGGAAGGAAGGAAGGAAAGAAGGGAGGGAGATCCGGCATGGCAGACAGTCCGTCAGCGATGATGGATGGATGGATGGATGGAAGGAAGGAAGGAAGGAAGGAAGGAAGGAAGGAAGGAATTAAGGAAGGAAGGAAGGAAGGAGGAAGATAGGAAGGAATAAAGAAAGGAAGGAAAGAAAGGAAGGAATGTAGGACTGGCATGGAAGATTGGCAGTCAGAGAAGGAAGGAACAAAGGAAGGAAGGAAGGAAACAAGGAAAGGAAGGAAAGAACATAAGGCATGGCAAACTGGCAGTCAGAAAAGGAAGGAAGGAAGGAAGGAAGGAAGGGAGGAAGGAAGGAAGGGAGGAAGGAAGGAAGTAATGAAGGAAGGAAGGAAGGGAGGATGGAAGGAAGGGAGGAAGGAAGGAAGGAATGAAGGAAGGAAGGAAGGAAGGAAGATCCAGCATGGCAGACTGTCAGTCATAGCGGAAGTAAGGAAAAAAGAAGGAAGGAAGGAAGGCAGAAAGGAAGGAAGGAAGGAAGGAAGGAAGGAGGGAAGGAAGGGAGGAAGGAAGGAAGGAAGGAAGGAAGGAAGGAAGGAAGGAAGGAAGGAAGGAAGGAATAAGGAAGTGAGGAAGGAAGGAAGGAAGGAAGGAAGGAAGGAAGGAAGGAAGGAAGGAAGGAAGGAAGGAAGGAAGGAAGGAAGGAAGGAAGGAAGGAAGTTCCTGCATGGCAGCTTGGCAGGCAGAGCAGAAAGAAGGAAGGAAGGAAGAAAGGAAGAAGGATAGATTCGGTATGGTAGACAGGCAGTCAGAGAAGGTAGAAAAGAAGGAAGATAGGAAGGAAGAAAGGAAGGAAGTAAGGAAGACAGGAAGGAAGGAAGGAATAAGGAAGAAAGGAAGGAAGGAAGGAAGGAAGTTCCTGCATGGCAGACTGGCAGGCATTGTGGAAAGAAGGAAGAAAGGAAGGAAGGAAGATAGGAAGGAAGAAAGGAAGAAAGGAAGGAAGACAGGAAGGAAGAAAGGAAGGAAGATAGGAAGGAAGGAAGAATGGAAGGAAGGAAGAAAGGAAGGAAAGAAGGATGGAAGGAAGGAAGGAAAGAAAGGAAGGAATGTAGGTGTGGCATGGAAGACTGGCAATTAGAGAAGGAAGGTAGGAAGGAAGGAAGGAAGGAAGATAGGAAAGAAGGAAGGAAGGGAGGGTGATCCGGCATGGCAGACAGTCCGTCAGAGATGAAGGAAGGAAGGAAGGAAGGAAGGAAGGAAGGAAGGAAGGAAGGAAGGAAGGAAGGAAGGAAGGAACGAAGTTCCGGCATGGCAAATTGTCAGTCTGAGAAGGAAGGAAGGAAAGTCCGGCATAGCAGTCTGGCAGTGAGAGAGGAAAGAAGGATGGAAGGAAGATAGGTTCGTTATGGCAGACTGGTAGAAAGAGAAGGAAGGAAGGAAGGAAGTTAAGGAAGGAAGGAAGAAAGGAAGGAAGGAAGGAAACAATGAAGGAAAAAGGAAGTCAGGAAGGAAGAAAGGGAGGTAGGAATTTCAGGAATGGCAAACTGGCAGGCAGAGTAGGAAGGAAGGAAGGAAGGAAGATATGTTCGGTATTGCAGGCTAGCAGTCAGAGAAGGAAGAAAGAAAGGAAGGAAGGTAGGATGCAAGGAAGCTAGGAAGGAAGGTAGGAAGGAAGATCCGGCATGGTAGACTGGCAATCAGAGAAGGAAGGAAGGAAGGAAAGAACGAAGGAAGGAAGAGAGGAAGGAAGTAAGACAGGAAAAAAGGAAGGAAGCAAGGAAGGAAGGAAGATCCGGCATGGCAGACTGACAGTCAGAGATGATGGAAGGATGGATGGAAAGAAGGTAGGAAGGAAGAAAGGAAGGAAGGAAGAAAGGATGGTAGGTTCGGCATGGCAGACTGGCTGTCAGAGAAGGAATGAAGGAAGGAAGGAAGATAGGAAAGAACGAAGGAAGGAAGGGAGGAAGGAAGGAAGGGAGGAAGGAAGGAAGGAAGGAAGGAAGGAAGGAAGGAAGGAAGGAAGGAAGGAAGGAAGGAAGGAAGAAAGATTCGGCATGGAAGACTGTCAGTCATAGCGGAAGTAAGGAAAAAAGAAGGAAGGAAGGAAGGCAGAAAGGAAGGCAGAAAGGAAGGAAGGAAGGAAGGAAGGAAGGAAGGAAGGAAGGAAGGAAGGAAGGAATAAGGAAGTGAGGAAGGAAGGAAGTTCCTGCATGGCAGCTTGACAGGCAGAGTGGAAAGAAGGAAGGAAGGAAGGAAGAAGGATAGATTTGGTATGGTAGACAGGCAGTCAGAGAACGAAGAAAAGAAGGAAGGTAGGAAGGAAGGAATATAGGAAGGAATGAAGAATGGAAGGAAGGCAGGAAGGCAGGAAGGAAGGACGGAAGGAAAGAAGGATGGAAGAAAGGACGGAAGATAGGAAGGAATGTAGGTCTGGCATGGAAGACTGCCAGTCAGAGAAGGAAGGAACAAAGGAAAGAAGGAAGGAAGGAAGGAACGAACGAACGAAGGAAGGAAATAGGAAGGAAGGAAGACAGGAAGGAAGGAAGGAATAAGGAAGACAGGAAGGAAGGAAGCGCAGGTAGTCCAGCATGGCAGACTGACGCACATAGAAGGAAGAAAGGAAGGAAGGAAGATAGGAAGGAAGAAAGGAAGGAAGGAAAGAAGGAAGGTAGGAAGTTCTGGCATGACAGAGTATCAGGCAGAGTGGAAAGAAGGAAGGAAGGAGGATAGGTTCCGTATGGCAGACTGGGAGTCAGAGAAGGAAGAAAGGAAGAAAGGAAGGAAGGAAGGAAGGAAGGAATAAGGAAGTCAGGAAGGAAGGAAGGAGGAAACTTCCGGCATGGCAGACTCGCAGGCAGAGAGGAAAGAAGGAAGGAAGGAAGGAAGGAAGAAGGATAGGTTCTGTATGGCAGACTGGCAGTCAGAGAAAGAAGAAAGGTAGAAAGGTAGGAAGGAAGGATGGAAGGTAGGAAGGAAGGAAGGAAGGAAGATAGGAAGGAGGGAAGAATGGAAGGAAGGAAGAAAGTAAGGAAAGAAGGAAGGAAGGAAGGAAGGAAGGAAGGAATTAAGGAAGGAAGGAAGGAAGGAAGGAAGGAGGAAGATAAGAAGGAATAAAGAAAGGAAGGAAAGAAAGGAAGGAATGTAGGACTGGCATGGAAGATTGGCAGTCAGAGAAGGAAGGAACAAAGGAAGGAAGGAAGGAAACAGTAAAGGAAGGAAAGAACATAAGGCATGGCACACTGGCAGTCAGAAAAGGAAGGAAGGAAGGAAGGAAGGAAGGAAGGAAGGAACGATGAAAAGAAGATAGGAAAGAAGGAAGGAAGGAACGAAGGAAGGAATGAAGGAAGGAAGGAAGGAAGATCCGGCATTGCAGATTGTCAGTCATAGAGGAAGTAAGGAAAAAAGTAAGTAAGGAAGGATGGCAGTAAGGAAGGAAGGAAGGAAGAACGAAAGAAGGAAGAAAGGAAGGTAGGAAGGAAGATCCGGCATGGCAGACTGTCATTCATAGAGGAAGTAAGGTAAAAAGAAGGAAGGTAGGAAGGCAGAAAGGAAGGAAGGAAGGAAGGAAGGAAGGAAGGAAGGAAGGAAGGAAGGAAGGAAGGAAGGAAGGAAGGAAGGAAGGAATAAAGAAGTCAGGAAGGAGGGAAGGAAGGAAGTTCCTGCATGGCAGCTTGGCAGGCAGAGTGGAAAGAATGAAGGAATGAAGGAAGGAAGAAGGATAGGTTCGGTATGGTAGACTGGCAGTCAGAGAAGGAAGAAAGGAAGGTAGGTAGGTTGGAAGGAAGGAAGGAAAGAAGGAAGGAAGAAAGGACGGAAGATAGGAAGGAATGTAGGTCTGGCATGGAAGACTGCCAGTCAGAGAAGGAAGGAACGAAGGAAAAAAGGATGGGTGGAAGGAACGAACGAACGAAGGAAGGAAGATCGGAAGGAAGACAGGAAGGAAGGAAGGAATAAGGAAGTCAGAAAGGAAGGAAGGAAGTAAGGATGGAAGAAAGAAAGGAAGTTCCAGAATGGCAGACTGGCAGACTGACAAGGAAGGAAGGAAGGAAGGAAAGTCGGGCATAGCAGTGAGAGAGTAAAGAAGGCAGGAAGGAAGATAGGTTCGGTATGGCAGACTGGCAGAAAGAGAAGGAAGGAAGGAAGGAAGTTAAGGAAGGAAGGAAGAAAGGAAGGAAGATAGGAAGGAAGGAAATAAGGATGATAGGAAGGAAGGAAGGAAGGAAGAAGGAAGATAGGATGGAATAAAGAAAGGAAGGAAAGAAAGGAAGGAATGTAGGTCTGGCATGGAAGACTGGCTGCCAGAGAAGGAAGGAACAAAGGAAGGGAGGAAGGAAACGAGGAAAGGAAGGAAAGAACATACGGCATGGCACACTGGCAGTCAGAAAAGGAAGGAAGGAAGGAAGGAAGGAAGGAAGGAAGGAAGGAAGGAAGGAAGGAAGGAAGGAAGGAAGGAAGGAAGGAAGGAAGGAAGGAAGGAATAAGGAAGTCAGGATGGAAGGAAGGGAGGTAGGAAGTTCTGGCATGGCAAACTGGCAGGCAGAGAAGGAAGGAAGGAAGGAAGGAAGATTGGAAAGAAGGAAGGAAGGAAGGAAGGTAGATATGTTCAGTAGTGCAGACTGGCAGTCAGAGACGGAAGAAAGGAAGGAAGGAAGAAAGGAAGGAAGGAAGAAAGGAAGCAAGGAAGCAAGGAAGGAATGTAGGAAGGTAGATACGGCATGGCAGATGGGCAGGCAGAGAGGAAAGAAGGAAGAAGGAAGGAAAGATGGAAGGAAGGAAGGAAGGAAGGAAGGAGGATAGGTTCGGTATGGCAGACTGGCAGTCAGAGAAGGAAGAAAGGAAGGAAGGAAGCAAGGAAGGAAGGAAGGAATGAATGAATGAAGAAAGGAAGGTAAGAAGTTCCGGAATGGCAGACTGGCAGTCAGAGAAGGAAGGAAGGAAGGAAGGTAGGAAGCAAGCAAGGAAGGAAGGAAGGAAGATAGGAATGCAGAAAGGAATGAAGGAAGGAACAAAGGAAGGAAGGAAGGAAGGAAGGAAGCTCCGGCATGGCACACAGGCAGTCAGAAAAGGAAGGAAGGAAGGAAGGAAGGAAG